>NC_068939.1:89016333-89043278 GCF_016801865.2 Culex pipiens pallens | reverse complement strand
CGAAAATTACCAACGCGCGAACAATATTTTTAATTTTTAAAATTTTGATATGTTTTAGGGAACATAAAATGCCAACTTTTCAGAAATTTCCCGGTTGTGCAAAAAATCTTTGACCGAGTTATGGATTTTCGAATCAACACATTTTTTTTTTTTTTTCAAAAAATCGATATCGAACATTGAAAATCGGACCATTAGTTGCTGAGATATCAACGTTAGAAAATGGTGGGTTGTTTGGGTGAGACTTAGAAAACATCAATTTTCCTGCTTTTTGAACCTTTGCATGGCAATTTCTCAGCAACTAAAGGTCGTATCAACAAAGTTCAAAAAAGCAAAATATAGAGAATTTTCTCAGCTTTTCAAAAATATTTTTTTCAAAAGTGGGCAAACATGTGCACTAATTTAAAAAAAAATGGAAAACTGCGACTATTTAAAAAAAATCCTAAATATGGCTAAGTCTTGAGAACGGTTTTACATCGAAAAATGAAGTTGAAAATTTTTTGCGACCAATATTTCGATTTTTGGAAAAAAATATTGTTGATTCAAAAATTCATAACTCGGTCAAAGATTTTTTGCACATTCTGGAAATTTCTAAAAAGTTGGCATTTGATGTCCTCTAAAACATATCAAAAATAAAAAAAAATAAAAATAGTATTTTTTTGCAAATCAAGTTTTAGTGACAAAAAGTTAAATAAAAAATCAGCATTTTTTTTACCGTGTATCATTTTTTTCCAGTGCAGTCCGCACCCATACCTACAACTTTGCCGAAGACACCAAATCGATGATAAAATTCCTTCAAAAGATACAGATTTTTGATTTTTCACATATCACTTTTGTATGGACAGCTGCCAAATTTGTATGGAAAGTTATATGGACAAACTAATGATGAAAAATGGCTTCTTTAGGTATATCGATGGCACCAAAACAGTTTCAGCCGGATTAAAAAAATAGAGAATTGCTCATTTGTAATTCTTGTTGCTTTTTGCAAAAGAAAGATTATCATGTTTTCATTAATTATATTTTGCCTTCCTCACTGAGGTAAGGCTTCAATCCTGCTCTAAAAATGAACTTTTTATTCAAAGCTCGAAGACCCACTTTCCTGTATACATATCGACTCAGAATCGAAAACTGAACAAATGTCTGTGTGTGTGTATGTGTGTGTGTGTATGTGTGTGTGTATGTGTGTGTGTATGTGTGTGTGTATGTGACCAATATTCTCACTGAGTTTTCTCAGCATTGGCTGAACCGATTTTGACCAAACCAGTTGCCAACGACTTGGTATAGGGTCCCATACATCGCTATTGAATTGTTTGAAGTTTCGATAAGTAGTTCAAAAGTTATGTATAAAAATGTGTTTTCACATATATCCGGATCTCATTTATATGCATGTAAACGATGTCCGGATCCATCATCCGACCCATCGTTGGTTAGGTAATCGAGAGATCTTACCAACAAGCTTACAACATTGGAGATCTGGCAACCCTGTCTTGAGTTATGACCAATTAAGTTATATCTGTGTACTTATTTTTCTGGATCTAAAAAAATAGCTGTGTCCAAACCACTCATATTACTCATTGTTGGTAAAAAGTGAGGAAGGCATCAACCACATAGGTGGATTAAGTCAGTTTTTGTTTTAACTTAGAAATAAAGTACATTCGTGATTTCAGAGTCAATTTCGTCCGCATTTCTTGAGATGAGACGTATTATCGGATCATCGAATAAAGAAATAATACGTCGGTTCGGCCTCAGTTTTTGTATGGTTGTTAGGTCAATCCAGGTGCAGGAGTCGTCTCACTTAGAGATCCTCAATAGGGAGACTGGTCGAAGTGAATTTGACGTACCCAAACAGACACGAGTTTGACGTATCCAAACGATCAGTGTTGCCAAGCTCAAAACATACGTTGCCAGATCGATTTAGTCAGCTTAGACCAGTCTCCCTATTTAGGGTCTCTAGTCTCACTGGTATCGGTACAATTATAATTTTATCCTGATGGATGATGGATGATCATCCGAGGTGAATTTTTCCAAGGCCTTCGGATAATCGAGTCTGAACTGTATTGAATTAAGCTAACAGTTACTTAAATTGTTCTACAACATTTTTCTTTAAACACATTTTCTAGAGAAGTTGACATGAAATCATTGGATAGGCCGGCTTACATACTAATTTTCAAAGCCAGCCCGCGGGCCGCTCAGAACAACTCGGTGGGCTGCTGTTTGGTGACCACTGGTTAAGGCAAAGGGTAATTTGTGAAAAATGTTTCATCTTCACGACTTTAAATTTTTAGATGAAGATGAAAAGGGAAAAAAATAATAACAAAAATGCTTCCATTCACGTTACGTGTGATTGTAATACTTCTGACTATGGCTTCAGCTGCCGTATCGCTATTCAGTAGAGAAATTCCAACCGGTCCCCCTCCAACGAGATGACGATCAAATCGAATCTGGAAAACTTGAAGGTATGATTGAATATTTATGATGTGAACGGAGATTTCCTTCATCACTCTCTTTGATTCCGAACGAGTCTGCCGGTTCGGTTGTTGAATGTAGCTTTCCGATACGTATACGTCCCCCCTGACTTGGAGCTTTGTTCCAGCAGAGAACCCGTCGAAACGCAGAAACGTGGAGACGAAATCTGCCGCCAAGGGATTTGGGCCAACGTCGGCTAGTAAGCGATTTGTCACGGAGGATTTTCTCGTGCGTTTCGGGATTTGTCCGTCAGGCAGGGGGCTTTATAGTATCGGGAGGGCCATCAAAGCGAGAGGGTACTTGACAAAACGATGATTGTTGTTGAGCAGCTTCATTACGAGGAATAATGGGCGGTTGAGTCTCGTTGGTGGAGGTAATGCTTGTCCTTAGAGATGAGCTGAGTTGCAGGTTTAATAATCATCATTAGGATAATGGTTGTTTTGATGAGTGGTTTGGTTGTAATGCTTCACAATCTTGATGTAGAAATCAATGCTAGTTAATCTGAAAAATGTTTGCCGGTCGTAATTTGTTTTTCAACTGATAAAATTTTAGGCTATAATGTTGACATTTACATATAAAAAAAATCCAAGCCGCAATAAATCCCATTTCGAGCATTTGATCCTAACGAACCTCCCACTGAAAATCAGCACCAAGAGGTCCATTACAGGAAAACAGCTGCAGTAAATCCACTCCCAAAACTTCAAAGATCCCGGCACAAAACCTCAGTCAATGTCGCGTTGAACTTCAAACCAAAAGCACGCAGTGTACAGTACGGTATCAGGTTCACACCATCCATCAACAGCAAGCAATAAATCACCAGACCAGGACGGGAAGCTGGACTCCACGTGGTCGGAGGCTTCCTGTCTCTATAATGGTCCCCACTGCAGCCATTATTCAAATTAACCCAGGCCCACCAAGTACACTTCCGGTGGGTTGCTCCCTCTCTCTCTCTCTCTTTCGGAGGCTGGTGATCATTTGTAACGAAGCCGTTTTCAACAAGACTCTTGTGTCGTCACTTCGGCCGAGAGGTCCTGGAAGGGGTCATAAACGATTTGTGTGCAAATTCGTTTTTCAGGAAGGGGGTGTGGAGATGGGACAGGTTTTGCTTTGATCCTGACAATGTAACGTTTATTGGAAGTGAGGGAGGCAGGCAGCTTGAAAACGTGACTAAAGACCTTGATTTTGGAAGTCATGCACCGATGCTAGGCTCCAATATCGGTTTGGGCAGCTGGATTCTAGTGGATTTTTTTAAGGATGTCAAGATTTTTTTTTTTGAAATAATAAAGTTTTTATAGCAATACAAAATACAATTGAACGGAAATTTGCATCTTCTTCAAAAAGATTTTTTAACATCCCTTGACATCCCTCGACAACATTTGCCCTAAACCATCGCACCTTATTCGGGTGTTAATACTGGATCAGGATCACCAACCCAAACGACCATTACGCGTCGTCCTCACCCGGAAAGGTGTCCCACAACCTGCCTCAGAGCCCATAGTAGCACGCAAACCTTGACCAAAACGTGCTCCGGAAGGCCAGTCGAAGGCCAAAGGTGTGATTATAATTATGTTCATTACGAGACACGGAGACGAGACGAGGCGCTGTCGAAGTCCTTGTAGACAGACACGACAGACCAGCTAGTCAGCCATCCATTCCGGGGTCCGTCCAGTCTAGCTTAGGTTAGGAGCAAACGGAAATAGCACACAACGTCCGCACGATGCACGACACCCGGTGGACAGTTTTGGACCAGACTGAGGTGGAGATTTGTTTAGGGTAGCTGATGTTACAGCAGGTACAGCAGGACAACTTTCGAGCTCTTAATTTAGACAAATTTAATTTCCAGCATTAAACATACACATTTGTGAAGCACTAGATTGTAAGCTGCATATAAGCCCTATAACGGCACTTACTGGGCGTTTTGCCTGTACACAGTGCAGCACAGGATAGAGCATCTTAGGACTCGGGTGGACGTGACCAACTGACGTGACAGATACATTTTCGTCTGTTTGGACTGTCCAAATGTTTAAACTGTGTTGTCGTTTCGACGCGTTCTAATTTAACTAAAGTAAATAATTACGCAATAAAATGGAGTAAATTTAGTTAAGCAAGATTTGACTTGAAAATTGGAGTGGCAAACATTGAATAAATCCAATGATTATGTTAATTCCAGGAATGTTGACGATTTGCTTTGATTTGCAATTAAGAGTGAGAATTTACTACTTATGATTTTAAAGTGGGAGGGAAATAAATTATCTAAACCTATCTTTGAATTTGAAAAAAAAGGTGCAGGTGGTTATGTTACACATGACCAGTATGACAAAGAACTTTGCAAGATGGTTGTTGAAATTTTCGATTACATTGTCTGGTCCAAATTTCCCAAGATTCACTAGATTCATAATTACCATAAAGTTTGATACCCATTTTGCCCCTACTCTTATGGTTCGGCAAATGTCCCCCCATCGGAACATCCCCGTGGCCTCCGGCCACTTCGGATTGTGGCCACTTCTGCTGAAATGTCAAATTTCATATCTAGTATCAAAAATCATAAAGTTTGATACCCATATTGCCCCAACTCTTATGGTTCAGCAAATGTCCTCCCATCGGAACATCCCCGGGGCCTCCGGCCACTTCGGTTTGTGGCCACTGCTGCTGAAATGTCAAATTTCATATCCAGTATCAAAAATCATAAAGTTTGATACCCATATTGCCCCTACTTTTATGGTTCGGCAAATGTCCCCCCATCGGAACATCCGCGGGGCCTCCGGCCACTCCGGATTGTGGCCACTACTGCCGAAATGTCAAATTTCATATCCAGTATCAAAAACCATAAAGTTTGATACCCATATTGCCCCTACTCTTATGGTTCGGCAAATGTCCTCCCATCGGAACATCCCCGGGGCCTCCGGCCACTCCGGATTGTGACCACTACTGCCGAAATGTCAAATTTCATATCCAGTATCAAAAACCATAAAGTTTGACACCCATATTGCCCCAACTCTTACGGTCCGGAAAATGTCCCCCCATCGGAACATCCGAGGGGCCTCCGGCCACTCCGGATTGTGGCCACTACTGCCGAAATGTCAAATTTCATGTCCAGTAGCAAAAACCATAAAGTTTGATACCCATATTGCCCCAACTCTTACGGTCCGGAAAATGTCCCCCCATCGGAACATCCCTGGGGCCTCCGGCCACTCCAGTCCAGGTGGTGGCCAGTTCCAATGATCGACTCCCGCGACTACCATGTCTTAGCTGGTCCTTGCCTCCAAGCCATCTGCTCCCAGACCTCCAGGCCGTCTGCTACCGGGCCACCAGGCCATCTGCTTCTGATGTGTTCTCGTCGACGTCCAGCAATAGAATGAATTTTTAGGACCGACCGAGCCGAGTTTTGTTGGCTCGTCGACGATCCGAAAATTATGAGGTGGAGTGGGGGTGATTTTAGATACATCAATCTCACGTCTCTCGATTGACTGATTGGGAAACGTTCGTTCATCCAACCAGCGTGCACCAAAAAGAGGGGAAATTTGCCGAGAGGGGAATTCGTCACGTAACGTTTTCGCTTCGCGAAAATTTTGGATTGACACCACGTATAGAAACCTTAGGACAAAGTTCTTTGTCAAAACTTAGTTTCAAGTACTATATTGTGAGTGTATTGGTTAACCTTCTACAGCCCAATATTGCTTAAACGCAAGCATCGAAAAAAATTTGAATGTGAAATATCATTGATTTGACCTGTTTCAATTGACTTTTTTCTAGTAGTTATTCTTGTTTTTTGAGATAAACTTCAGTAATTTTTCATTCGTGATTTTTTCTTATTTCTTTTGCATTTTTCAATACTAAGCAGCTTTTTGATATAATTTAGTTCAATATGTCGGATGGTTTACCAACCAAACCAATTTAAACTGATTGTTCAAGTACAGAACTCAGACTTTAACACTCTTGGTGTGTTTGCCAATGGGTTGGCTTTTAAAAGTTAAACAAAATAAGTAAGGCCGTTACATTTTTTTTTCAATGTTCAATATTCAAAATATTTCGACAATAGATTTTATTTATTTTTTTTTTCAAAACTATTAATTGCAAAATAACTGTACTTAAACGATGCATTTTACACTACAGATTCAATTTATTTAGCAGTATTTCAATAAACAGCACCAAAAAAAACTATTTAAAAAAAGATTTGTCGAAACATTCGACATATCTGCTTTCAAAAGATACGACATGTCACAAGATAACACACAAACGATAAAAAATATAATTGATAAGGTAAATTTTTCAAAAGATATGTACTGAAACTGAATCAGCTTTTTTTTTTGGCTAAGAAAGCAGAGCGTATCGTAATTTTGTAATATTCAGATTTTTTTATTTGGCTTAAATTTTGTAAAATTAATATTTCTTCAAATTTCTTTCGTCATTTCACAGGGCATGAGTTGGGCTACAATGTCCTTTCATTAAGTTTGACCAAAATTTAGAATATACCCAGAATCCAGGGCTGTCTCATTGTTCCCCACTCATTTTAGCCCATGGGTAACAATGAGACACTTTGATTTTTCTTCATTAAACATTTCAAAATCTATGTAAATCTTTCAAAACAAGAATTGAAAGTGATTTTTGGAATATTTTTAGAGTTTTAACTTACAAAGTTTAGTTTAACATACAAAGTTATTTGGTATAAATATATGGACATTACAACATTTAAATACTTTTTAATATAACTTTTGTTAATTAAAGTTTCATGTTGTCAAAATTGCTCTAAAATGTTCAATGCAAGTCACCTGTAATGGAACAATACAAAAACTTGATGTTTAACTAGAAAAGTATTGATTTTCGTAGAGTGTCTCATTGTTCCCCAGCTGTCTCATTGTTCCTGCCAAGTGCGTATACAATGAGACAGTTGAATAACTCTGGCTGTAGAGGTCGGATCGATCTCATATTTTGGTCAATGATAGAACACATCAAAAGAAAGAAAATGCAACAAAAAGCTCATTAAGACATGCTGATGAAAAAATTAGAAAAATCGTTGAAAGTTGAAAACCAAAAGTGTCTCATTGATGACTACCCTACCCTACGGACAATTTTATGGCGATTTTCAAATTTTCATTGCAAAAATTAAATTTTCCAAACTCTTTACTCTTGGATTAGTTTTCAAAAGAACGTAAGAGCCATGGGTCAACAAAGCCCTTTTTGTATCGGTACTCGACCTACCTACAGAAATCCAATTTTTAAACTGTTTCAGATTGTTCATCTACACGTCCTTCAAGTGCTCTAAATTAAACATTGTAAATGAGATTATGTTTCAATTTGGAGAAAAACAGTGTTGGAGGTCTCAGTGGCTCTTACGGCTTTTTGAAAACTCGCCCAAGTATTTTTTATTTTTGATTTTTTTTATGTTTAGGCCGTTGCAAATATTTTACAAAGTTTATGTCGCCCTTCCCCCCACCTTTCAAAATCGGTCCGAAAAATCAGGGGGCAAAAAAAATATTTTTTCAAAAATCTTCAAAATTGTAATGAAAATAGAAGTAAAAACAACTTAAAATAATTTAAACCGCATTTTTCTGCATTTTAATCATATTTAGCATGTTTGGGCTGAATTAAAATTATTTTAATTTTTAATGAAATTCCAATGTACAGCACCACAATCTTTTTTTGCAAAAAAATAAATAATTGCAAAAAAATAAATAATTGATATTTTGGAAACTAATGATTGCAAAACAACTGAGCAGGTGTAAAATGCATTTTTAAACACTTTGTTCATTAAAATGGTAAAACATGGCTCGTAAATTCCATGTTTAAACTTTTTGGTTCTTAGAAGAGGGGCCGTTGTTAAAATGAGCTCAAATTTTGAATTTAGCATGGTTTTGGGTCATTCTTTAATTTCAGGAGCTAGCATAAAATAAGCCCGTATTTGGACCACCCTAATGTACATGTAGAATATTCTTATCTGAATATTGAAAACAGTTTATAAAAAAAATAAATAAAAGAACTGAGCTTGAGTTCAATTTGTTGGGTGGTGACGCGCGGTCAATTATGTGGCATTGTGTGTGAAAAGAAAAGAATTTTATTTTGTGTTTCATCCTGGTTGGCTTGCCCACAAGCAGAAGAAAATCAGTTCAATTAGTTGGGTGGTGACGCGCGGTCAATTATGTGGCATTGTGTGTGAAAAGAAAAGAATTTTATTTCGTGTTTCATCCTGGTTGGCTTGCCCACAAGCAGAAGAAAATCAGTTCAATTTGTTGGGTGGTGACGCGCGGTCAATTATGTGGCATTGTGTGTGAAAAGAAAAGAATTTTATTTCGTGTTTCATCCTGGTTGGCTTGCCCACAAGCAGAAGAAAATCAGTTCAATTAGTTGGGTGGTGACGCGCGGTCAATTATGTGGCATTGTGTGTGAAAAGAAAAGAATTTTATTTCGTGTTTCATCCTGGTTGGCTTGCCCACAAGCAGAAGAAAATCAGTTCAATTTGTTGGGTGGTGACGCGCGGTCAATTATGTGGCATTGTGTGTGAAAAGAAAAGAATTTTATTTCGTGTTTCATCCTGGTTGGCTTGCCCACAAGCAGAAAAAATCAGTTCAATTTGTTGGGTGGTGACGCGCGGTCAATTATGTGGCATTGTGTGTGAAAAGAAAAGAATTTTATTTCGTGTTTCATCCTGGTTGGCTTGCTCAAGTCCTTCCTACATCATCGTTGATCGGGAGGCACGACGTCGTGTGAATTGTTGCATTAAAATAAGTTTAAGTATTACTGTAAATGACTGTAAAAAAGTCCTTCCTATATCATCAATGTCGTCTGGGTAATCGTGATAAAAAATTACATTTATTCAGTATTTAAATACCTGTGCGCGAGTGTTTTGGTGTGCTAATTAGAAAGACCTTCCCATAGCATCGTTGCTCGGAAGGCTCGCCGACGGGTTTGTTATGAAAGTCCTCCCCATAGCATCGTAGCTCGGGAGGCATCGAAAAGCCAATACCTTATCCTACTAACCCAAAAAAAAAATAATCACGTGATGCTTGAAGGAGATGCTGTGGATTCAACGGTCTCAAGCGGTATCAACAAGTATATAGCGAAAAACTATGTGCTTGATGAGTCTGCAACTTCAACTATCGGACTAACATTCCTCCCTTTTGTTGAACTGCAGGCTTCTTGGGAGGGCGCCGGTATTGACTAATAAAGTCGGGGTCTTCAGGGGTTAAACAGTGAACGGATGGTTGGCTCCCACTGATCATTTTTGATTCATTGTTTAACTTCAGCTGATCTGTCAATAACGGAGTAGCAGCTCATTGGCAGTCAACCATGCTCATGCTCATGCTCATGCTCAAAATAAATAAAAGAACTGAGCTTGTCATAGCTAGCATCGAATCTTTCTTTCTATCAAATCGGAGGAACGAAAAACAGGGAAAAGATGAAATATTACTTTTGAATCATTCTCCGCCAACTCACACAGCAGTTGCCCCGAACCCTCTTCGATTTGCGTGAAACTTTGTTCTAAGGGGTAACTTTTGTCCCTGATCACGAATCCGAGGTCCGTTTTTTGATATCTCGTGACGGAGGGGCGGTACGACCCCTTCCATTTTTGAACATGCGAAAAAAGAGGTGTTTTTCAATAATTTGCAGCCTGAAACGGCGATGAGATAGAAATTTGGTGTCAAAGGAACTTTTATGTAAAATTAGACGCCCGATTTGATGGCGTACTCAGAATTCCGAAAAAACGTATTTTTCATCGAAAAAAACACAAAAAAAGTTTTAAAAATTCTCCTTTTCCGTTACTCGACTGTAAAAAATTTTGGAACATGTAATTTTATGGGAAATCTAATGTACTTTTCGAATCTACCTTGACCAAAATTTTTCATTTTAAAATTTCGTGTTTTTTGTAACTTTGCAGGATTATTTTTAAGAGTGTAACAATGTTCTACAAAGTTGTAGAACAGACAATTACAGAAATTTTGATATATAGACATAAGGGGTTTGCTCTTAAACATCACGAGTTATCGCGATTTTACGAAAAAAAAGTTTTGAAAAAGTTGGTCGTCATCGATCATGGCCGTTCATGGTCACCCGCGACAGACACGGACGACGAAACAAAGAGAAACGCAAAAAGTAACTTTTTCAAAACTTTTTTTCGTAAAATCGCGATAACTCGTGATGTTTATAAGCAAACCCAAAAAAATCAAACCATCCACATTAACGACCCCCGGGTCTTTTGTGGTCTCTATTGCAAGTTTCTGCTCGAACCTAGGAGTCCGAAGGCTTGAATGGGGAGAGCACCCAAACCTCTTTCTACTCCAAGGAACCTTCCACCCAGTGTTTGAACTGACGACCTTTGGATTGCGAGTCCAACCGCCGCCAGCGATTCCACCGGAGTAGGCTTGGTTTGGTGTGTTGTTTGTACTTATGGCATGGAGACGACTCCTACACCTGGAATGACTTAACGGCCTAACAACCAAGGCCGGGACCGACATTTTACTTCCTCATCCGATGGAAGGTTGGAGCAGATGGGAATCGAACCCAGAATCATCCGCTTACAAAGCGGACAGCGTAACCATTCGGCCACGCACTGCCACCGCATAAGCAAACCCCTTATGTCTATATATCAAATTTTTTGTAATTGTCTGCTCTACAACTTTGTAGAACATGGTTACACTCTAAAAAATAACCCTGCAAAGTTAGAAAAAACACGAAATTTTAAAATGAATAATTTTGTTCTAAATGAAAAAAATGACCCTTTTGGGACAATGTAGATTCAAAAAGTACATTAAATTTTCCATAAAATTACATGTTCCAAAATTTTTTACAGTCAAGTAACGGAAAATGGGAGAATTTTTAAAACTTTTTTAGTGTTTTTTTCGATGAAAAATACGTTTTTTCGGAATTCTGAGTACGCCATCAAATCGGGCGTCTAATTTTACATAAAAGTCCCTTTGACACCAAATTTCTATCTCATCACCGTTTCAGGCTGCAAATTATCGAAAAACATCTCCTTTTTCGCATGTTCAAAAATGGAAGGGGTCGTACCGCCCCTCCGTCACGAGATATCAAAAAACGGACCTCGGATTCGTGATCAGGGACAAAAGTTACCCCTTAGGACAAAGTTTCACGCAAATCGAAGAGGGGTCGGGGCAACTTTTCCCGATTTCGTGTGAGTTGGTAGAGAATTTCCCTCATGATTTATCGATATCCTCGTCAGAAAGTCACCACCTAAAACTTGTCAATTTTATCATTCCGTTTGCAAAAATGGAAATCACCAATCGATTGTGGCGTCCCAGTCACGATCGTCAAAGGTCCAGTGCGTTGGTAAGCACCATCATTAAGACACTCAAAATACCAGCCCGTCCAGACAGTGGCAAACCACCACCATTAACACACAATCAAGCCCCATGATTGTCAGTGAATGAAGCCCTTAGCCCCAGTCAGCAAGCCCTTCATGCAAAGTTCATTATTATCGAGTCACGTTCGCCAATAAATTTAAACAATGTGCGGCAACAACTTTAATTAGATTTATTGCGAGATTGGTCCTTTCATAAATTTCCGCCGAGGTCCTGTTCGGGCACTGCTGCTGCTGGGTTCGGGGCTGAACTGACACACAAAGGACCTTTTCTGGATGTCACACAAATGGGCTTCCAGGATTGGTCGACTGGGAGTTGACTGTTTTTTGCTTGCGGGGTAATTTTGTATCGTTTTCTTTTTTTTCAGCTGCTTTATACTAAAGGTGATAAATGGGCTTAGGAAAGAGCAGCGAACTATGTTTTTTCTTTAGTCACGAAGTCTAGACAGTTTATATTGATGGGCAATTCAATGGCCACTGGGGATATTTTTCAGATAAACTCTGGCGGGTATTTTTTGGAAGGCTGCGATGCAAGTTTAGGAAATCCACAAGCTTATTTAAATATTCTTTTTTCAGAAACAGAAAAACAAAAATGAACACAAGATTCCCTTCCCAACAACCTTAATTACAACCAAGCATACAAAATGAACGTATTGTTTGCAGAGTAACAAATTGCTCATCGCTCGAATACCTTCCCAACATCTCCCCTCCGAAATGGAGGTACACGTGAAAAACCACGAGTATTTCCTGTTGTACAAATGACAAGAAAAAGTACAAAAGACGCTCACACACAGTCACACGTGGGAGAAAATTACGACTGACACTGGCTTTCCAACGAGCCAAGTCGAACACAGGAAAATTACGCGAAACCCCTTTCGGTGGATTTTCCAGGATTTGGAGCCTGCAGAAATGAGAACGGAAGTGGTGTTGCCACTTTTTTTTCACTGTCGTTTTTCCCCCTCACAAGCTCGCGGGTAATGAAAGTTTGCAACATGTGAGTGTATGTGTGTGCTGTGACATCATTACAAACAAACATTGTTCATTGTTTAAAAGTTACACACAAAAAGTAAACAATACACGTGGTTGGTGATTCAGCTGTGAGAAAGGTGAGAAAAATTCAATGAACGGAAAAGTTTTTTCGGAAAATATTTATTCAATCATCTGGCTTTTGTTATTTGAAAGCTTTGTGACAGTTTTTGTTCAAACCCGGAATGCAAATTCCGGACTTTTTCAAACCTGAAAATTCCTGGAACTTTTCTCAGGCAACATCGATCAATTACATAAACTTTGTTTTAATATTGTTTGCTATGGTTTTAAACCAAGCTAATTCGTTTTTTTTCATGTTAAATTATTATTAAGTACTTTTTTAAAGTTATTTAGAATTTGTAAATCTAAGGTGGCAACCAAAACGGTGGCAATTAAAAGCATTTTGTCATAATTTTAATCGCAATCCTCCTTTTAAATTTGAGTAACAAAAACAAAACAAAAAATACCATTTGTTCATGGTTCGATTATCCGAACCGTTTGTAATTTTAGGAATCATACCAACATTCTAGAGGTGGGCAAAAAAGAGCGAACCGCTCAAAGAGCCAATTCACTAAAAAGAGCGAACGAACCATGGCTCACAAAAAAAGAACCGCGGTTCTTTTTTAAACTCCGGTCTTTTAAAAGAACCGTTTCAATATGGCATGATTTTTGTTATAAATATAATTTATTGAATTTCCAAAAAAATAGTATTAAATTTGTTTTTGAGAATTGAAAATGCAATTTCAAAAATTTCAATGCTTATAAAAATTAATCCCAAAAGTAAATGATTTTCTAAACAAAATGAAATAAACTTTTCATTGTACAACTGAGTGTACATTAAAGTAATACCGGAATACAAATTTGAGCATTTCAAATAGCATAATTTGTCAAATATTACCAAAAATCTACTGAATATTAAAGAGATTTTGGAAAATAAATAAATTATTTTGTCCGATTGAACATTAGCGTTTATAGACTTTATCGAATAAATCAAAATGTAGAGAAGAAATCACAGAATATTTTCCCCAAATAAAATATCAGCATTAGTTCAATTCTTGCAGAACTCTTTCTCACAGGAAATTCACTAAAGCGTTTACTGGCATCAAATTAAAAAAAAAATTCATTCTTGCAGAAATAAACGCAATTTTAAAATTAATAGCAATTTTTCCAATTCCATTTTTTTTCGGCTAAAAAAAGTTCATTAATACTTCGATATTTTGAAAACTAATGATTGCAATACAACTGGGGATGTGTGAAATGCATTTTAAAACTATTTTTTTCATTCAAATGTTTATACCATGGCTTGTTATTTATTAATTTTTTTCGACTTTAACCAGACTTCAAAAAATATTTGGTACGCCTAATTTATAAAAATCCAATGTGAAATAACTTATAAAATCACACGATTCTTGAAAAAACCCTTTTCATCCAAATTTTGAAAAAGAGCGAAAGAGCCGTTCAAAAGAGCCGCTCTTTTTAAAGAGCGAACGAAAATGAGCGGCTCCTAAAAAAGAGCGGGTTTGCCCATCTCTACAACATTCTGATATTTGAACTTTGGATTATTTAAGCTTCGGTGAATCAAGTTTGAACAGTACTTGAAATTGTAATAAAGGAAAACAGAATTAAATCTTCATATGCATTTTTATCCTTTATCCTTCATCCTTTATCCTTTATCCTTTATCCTTTATCTTTTATCCTATTCTTTCAAATTTCAGTTCGGACAATCGAATTTTCGAACGAAACCAGGAAAAAAAAACATTTTTCCATTCATAATTGTTTTTTTTTTTAATCAAAAGAAACAGATTTTTGAATTAAATTGTGTTGATAGTTATTTTGACTTGCCAATGATGAAAAATTTGTTTTTTTTTTTTGCAATAAGAAGGCCTTAACTAATTATTCAAAAAAGAAACAAAAAAAAAGATCAATTTCTGCTATTGAGCAATTCTCTTCCAAAACCGGAAATGGATTTTATTTGTATTTTTTGATTTGGCTCAAACTTTGTGGGGGCCTTTCCTATGACCAAATAAACTATTTTGTGTGATTAGTTCATCCGTACAAGTCTCCATACAATTTTGGCTGCTGTCCATACAAAAATGGTTTGTAAATATTCAAACAGCTGTAACTTTTGAGTGAAATTTCTGATCAATTTGGTGTCTTCGGCAAAGTTGTAGGTATTGTTGAGGACTTTTGAAGACTTTCGTAAAATTTTCCGATCTTTTCGAAAAAAATATTTTGAAATTTTTTAAATCGAGACTAGCCCCTTTCAAAATGATTGGTGCGCTGGAAGTGGGGACGCGAAGTCGTGATTATGCAGGTAAATTATTGTGTGTGCTTTTGTGTATGGGGTGAGTGATTGTGGTAATCGAATAATAGCATGCCTTACTGAATTATTTGTGTCTTGAGCGTATTTTTCGTTGAGTAATTGATGTTTCTTGTGATTTTTTTTGTGAACCTAATTAATTATTTTGTGATTTTCAAAGCCCTTCTTATATCATCGTTGATCGGAAGGCACGGCGTCGGGTAAATTGTGTATATTTTTTTCGAATAAGGTTTTATTTTTTATGGTGAAAAAGCCATTTCTACATAATGATCGAAAGACGCACTGATATTTTGGATTAATTAATAGTGGAGTGAAATAATTGTGAGTGAGTGATTTTGTGTGTTAACCAGAAAGACCTTCCCATAGCATCGTTGCTCGGAAGGCTCGCCGACGTGTCTGTTATGAAAGTCCTCCCCATAGCATCGTAGCTCGGGAGGCATCGAAAAGCCAATACCTTATCCTACTAACCCAAAAAAATAATAATTACGTGATGCTTGAAGGAGATGCTGTGGATTCAACGGTCTCAAGTGGTATCAACAAGTATATAGGGAAAAACTATGTGCTTGATGATTCTGCAACTTCAACTATCGGACTAACATTCCTCCCTTTCGTTGAACTGCAGGCTTCTTGGGAGGGCGCCGGTATTGACTAATAAAGTAGGGATCTTCAGAGGTTAAACAGTGAACGGATGGTTGGCTCCCACTGATCATTTTTGATTCATTGTTTAACTTCAGCTGATCCGTCAATAACGGAGTAGCAGCTCATTGGCAGTCAACCATGCTCATGCTCATGCTCATGCTCAAGACTAACCCCTTTCAAAATGTTAGTACATATTGGTTTAAAAAATTTCAATTTTTTTTTTCGAAAAGATCTGAAAATTTCACGAATGTTTCATGTATTAACATTGATAATCGGACCATTAGTTTCTGAGATATCGTCATTAGCAAATGGTGGGTTATTTTGGTGAGATTTTGAAAACTTCAATTTTCGTGTTTCTTTTTCTTGAAGCGGCTCTATCTCAGCAACCCGAGGTCCAATCTTCAATGTCTCTTAGACAATTTTATAGCAAATGTTTTGAACTTCTCAAAAAAAATATTTTTGGAAATGGTCACTATTTTTAAAAATTGAAAAACTGCAAATATTTCGCTAAAATCAAACTTTCGGTGGCTATATCTTGAAAACGGAGCCCTTTATCAAAAAATCTGTTGAGTACTTTTCGATTGCAAATTCAATTTTGCATTAAAAAATAATGTCAAACTTTCTTTTTGCATGAAACTTCGATTTTTTTCAAAAATCACTGTTTGTTCAAAACATCATAACTCGGCGGCAGATTTTTTGACCATGTTTCTCTATGGCGCAAAAGTTGGGGATTTTTCAAATATCAAAAAATCTCGAAAATCAAAAAATACGTATTTTGAGAAATTGAGTTTTAGTAAAAAAAAAGCATTTTTTTTCCGTGTACCTATTTTTACCTCAAAAGTCCTCAACAATACCAAAATTCACTCAAAAGTTACAGCTGTTTGAATATTTACATACCATTTTTGTATGGACAGCAGCCAAAATTGTATGGAGACTTGTATGGGTGAACCAATGACGTAAAATAGCTTATTTGGTCATACGGAAGGCCCCCACAAAGTTTAAGTCAAATAAAAAAATACAAAAAATAAAAGTGGTCGAAATCGGCCGATTTCGTAGAGAGTTGCTCTATTTGGAAATAATTGTTCTTTATTTTTTATTTGATCATTTAGAAACGCAATATACACTTACATGAATCAAAAAAAACTTAAGATCGCTTCTTCCACTTTTCCTTTCCATTTCGGTCTGGAGTAAACTTTTTGTAATGATAAACTCTTAAAAAAAAAAAACAAAAAAAATCATTTTCTTCCAGATCGAATTATGATTTTAAACATATGAAGTTTTCCCTTAGCATTTAAGTTTGTTTATGAACTTGGACATTGACTATGGCATCAACTTCTACTTTACAAAGGAGTCAAAATGTCAATTATCTGTCATTTGAAAACACGTAAAACAGAAAAAAAAATCAAATTAAAACATAAACAAAGCTTTTGCATGTTTATAATCCTTAATTGTACCATGCTATTAACATCCATGGTTATAAGAATCAACTCCAGCGAGGCTTCCCGTATCAGAAAACACAACCCTTCACCAAGGATGCTTCCGCGAGCTCGCGATGACTTAACTTCTCTACAGTTGTTCAAAAATGAAAATGAATCTTTTGTCCCGTTTTCCCACCTGAATGCACTGCGCACATTTTCATTCAACTTCTTTTTTTTTTCATTCATTCATAATGGCACACAGAGAGAGCAACCTTTTTGCGGTTTCTTTGATAACGGTAATGATGCTTCTCTTTTTTTGCGTATACTTGAGGGAGTTTTTCTGCGTTTTCCTACCTAATGAAAAACCATACAATTTCTTTGCCATTTTTCTCTCCAGAAGCATTAGTTTTTATTTGTGGGTTAATTATGAGAAATATAGTTCGACTCGACTCCACTCGTTAGCGTTCTGAAGTGAAAGCTTTTATTCAAATATTGTTCCACCGAGGTCGTGAAGTTTCTCACTCTTGCCGCGGGGGAAGTTTGCTGTTGAGACAAGAAAAATTACATTTCGCGGTATCTTCTCGAGTCTCGAAATAATGGTTTCAGTGTACTTCTCCTTGCAGTGCGCATTCTCCTGGGGAGAACAAACCCACCAAGTTTGTTACAACTGTCGAAGTTTTTTTTCCAAACTTGGCATGACTTCCGATTACTTTTGCTCGGTGAAGAAAGACTGCCGGACGACAAAAGTAAGCAGTTTTTGAGAAACTTTTCTTTGAATTTGGGAGACAGTAGCAGGGCAGAAGTTTCGAGTAGTTTTTGTCCCATTTTTCCAATAAATTGCAGTTTTGGTTGAACTAAAGAAAGCTATCGGCAAACACTTGATTGCGTCCGAAGATTGCTTGCGATTGACAAATTGATCGCATTCTGGGCAGAAGTTGGCTTGGTGCATTGTAAGATGCATTGTTGATTATTTAGTCAGGTTCTGCGTATTTTTACTGTATCATTTTATTCTTAAACATAAATGATAGTTATAAATTTAAATAATATTAAAAACTTATAAACTTTTAGCCATCGCGATAGTTTTGTCACCCTCACCACATTCAGATAGCGCAAACATTTCCATAAATATAAACATTCAAATCGATCTGGCAAAACAGTTTTCGTCTCTGAAATTTATATGCTAATAAATACAAACCGCAGAGGCCTCGCCACCCCGAAACCGAATCCAATGTCTGGTCCCTTCCCAGCAAAAAAAGCTCGAACTTGTGTGCCATGTTTGCATCGCCTCTCTCTATCTGTCCGATTGTGGCTTCGGAGGGAGGGGGTGGCATCGCATTTCACCACCATCGAATAGGTCATCTCGCATCGATGAGCTTTATCTTTATGGCGTTGCTGATTTGGGAGCTTTCGGACGATTTACCCCTCCTTCGGTTAAATTTGCCTCCAATGATCGGCTTTCGCTTTTGGGGGAAATTGTGATGACGAGGTAATTTGTGCGAAAATCTTGCAAAAATTTTCCTCTAAGGATATGCAATTTGGATAGCTCAGATGTTTTAGTATGGGCAAATCAGTTTAGTTACTTCTGATTGAAACATTCCGTTTGGAAGCAGAGATAGTTCAGGAGTTAATTGCAACTTATATTAGAACAACCACAATCAGCCAGGCAGTGAGTAGTTTGATCAGAAATGCACGTGAAGCCACCGATGAGCAGAATGGTTGGTTTATGGTGGATATCATTGCTATTCAAATTAGTGGCAGGTGGGTTAGAATACATTACCGTGGTTACGCTTTGAGTGCGAGCACATTCATGAGTATTATGCTGTTTCCGAGGAATCATGGTTTATTGGTCTCAATTGAAAAGCTCTGTTGTAAATAGTACTCGGAAATTAGTAGCTTGCTGGATTGCACAGGAATTTGTTTAGTTAAAGTAAATTATATTACGGCGTTCAGCTTAATTTCTGCAAATGTTTTAACAGAGAATATGTATTGAACAGTTGACTTTTTTAAACGTACTACAAAAGTATTTAAGGCAATAGTGGACACCCTGACAGAGCCGAAGAGCATTTTTCGAAGTATTCGGTATTTTAAACACTACACACAAAAAAATATTTCCGAATGTTACATCATTTATGATGTAACACTTTTGCACGTCATTAAACCTTTAAATTTAAATGCAATTTGATGTAAATTTGCAACAAATTATACGTAAAAACATAATTTTACGTGTGATTCAACCGTTTACGTCGAATCTCAAGTTTACATGAACTGAGTTCACATGTGATTCATTTTTTCCGTGTCGAGTAAATTCACATATTTTTTTCTGTGTATCTAATAAACCTTTGTACAGATTCATGAAAGCTGAAGTCTTTTGAACAATCCTGACTATTTTTTTAATCAATTAATTTTTGTTATATTGAAAAATAGCCAATTGAAAATAAAGATTTTTTTGGTACAGTCGATTATCCGAAGGCCATGGCAAAATTTCACTTCGGATAATCGAAACTTTGAATAATCGAATAAAAAAATTGTTTTGATTGTTTTTTTTGTCTTATTTTTGATTGTCGGCGAGCTTAAGTTTGACCCCTAAGGCTTCTAATCTAATCTAATCTAATCTAATCGAACACAAGCGCAGCCAGTCCGAAGAAAGCATCCTGGAAGAACTTGTGGTAAGATTACGCCTCAAGTCCTTTCTTGTCAATATTAATGATTACAGTACATCCGAGTTACCCCGAAAATGTATAGCAAAAATTAAAGCGGCCAGGCCTACTGCGTTGCATTAACCGCAGAGACAGATTCTGTGAACGGATCACATTTCACAGAATCATCAGGGGAGGAAGGATGCGTGGACATACCGTACCAAACGCTCCGAATCAGTTGTGGTGTGGTGTGTTAGTGTAAATTTGGCAGATAATAATATTTAGAGGCGGGGGGGGGGGGTTGGGAGGGGGAGGAAATGAGGATAGGAGAAAGGGAAGGTGGGAAAGGGATAATATGGATATATCATTTGATCAATAGAATATTATATAAAATAAGGGAAAAAAAACTTCTATCAAATAATGATAGATAAAATGGATAGATCTCACCAAATCAAGATTCAGATTCAACGATCCATAATAAACCTCCTTCACAAGCAAAATTCCGATCCATCGGCTTGGTAGATTTCGTAGGGATCAGAACCCAGCATTCTAATTTCCTTGGAACAGCTTCCCGACGTCTTCAACGATATCCATACGAAAAGAAAGTAGAAATCCCTTCTAGACCAACACTCGGAAGACTTCACTCTTTCTGCAGAAATGTCCAGTTCTTTGCTTTGGCAGCTTACACCTCACAAAGTTTTCCGCGGATGATGACATTACAACCAACTCAAAAAAGGCAAAATACGGATCTAATATCTGGTTTAGACACTTTAATTTTCTAAAATTTTCCTAGAAGGTTAATTTTAAATTCGAAAAAAACATGACGCAGCAAAAAAATTTCACGCCCGCACGCACCCGACCCCTAAGGCTTCATTCATAAAGTACGTCACGCTATAATCAGCCAAAATTTGCATATTAAATTGTTGCAATATTAACGAAGAAGTAAATGCTGCGAATACTGAGATTATGTTAATAAAAATTAGGCGAGGTATAAAAACATATTCTCGGAATCATCAAGTAATCACAATGATCAATTAATTAATTTTTCGATATCAATTAAAAGCAAACATTCATCTAAAAGTAACATTCCTAGAAACAGTCGTCTTTTCCATACATACCATACCAATCAGCTTAGAACACCATACGCGGTGCCCGTGCTGTATCAAGAAGGTTGTTCCATGTTGCTCGGTTCTGGGCTGCAGCTCGCCAGTCTCCTAGGTTGCAGATCTTTCTTAGGTCCGCCTCGATCTGATTTCCCCATCGTGCACGCTGTGCTCCTGCTCTTCGGCCTGTGCCGCCATCGGGTCGCGCGCGGTCAAAGAGCATCCTGACAGGATGGTCTTCGTCCATCCTCGCGACATGGCCGGCCCACCTGAGCCTCCCGATTCTCGCCAGGGTAACGATTGTCGGTTCTCCCAGCAGCGCGTGCAGTTCGTGGTTCATGCGCCTTCGCCACTCGTTCTGAGCTGTACGTACTCCACCGTAGATCGTTCGCAGCACCTTCCGTTCGAAAACTCCAAGGGCTCGTTCGTCCTCTTGCCGCAGCGTCCAGGTCTCGTGGCCATAGAGGGCAACCGGTCTAATCAGTGTCTTGTACAGGGTCAGCTTCGTGGCGCGTTGCACTCGATCAGATGTCAAGGTTTTCCGTAATCCAAAGTAGGCGCGATTCGCGGAGTGGATACGAGTCCGGATCTCTAAGCTGGTGTCGTTGTCGGCCGTTACCAGCGATCCCAAGTACACGAATTCGCTCACCTCCTCCAGCACATCGCCATCCACAGCTAAAGGGGTGAGTCTTGGGGGGTCAACGTCCTTTGAGCCCCTCCCTTTCATGTACTTTGTTTTCATCGTATTCATGGCCAATCCAATTCGTCCTGCTTGCGTCTTTAAGGCGGTGTAAACCCTTTTCACCGTCTCTAGGTCTCTCGCTATAATGTCAATGTCGTCCGCATAAGCAAGAAGTTGAACTGTCCTGTTGCAAATCGTGCCTCTCGTGTCTATACCCGCTCTTCGCACAACTCCCTCAAGTCCGATGTTAAACAGCGCATTGGATAAGCCGTCACCTTGTCGTAACCCTTGGTGCGATTGGAAGGGGTCCGCTAGCTCCCCTGCCACTCGCACGTGACACATCACACGATCCAAGGTAGCCTTGATCAGCCGAGTCAGTTTGTCCGGAAATCCGTTCTCGTGCATGATCTGCCATAGCTGTTCGCGGTCGACTGTATCGTACGCTGCCTTGAAATCGATGAAGATGTGATGTGTGGGCACGTTGTACTCACGGCATTTCTCGAGGATCTGCCGGAGCGAGAAAATTTGGTCCGTGGTGGCCCGAGCGCCAGTAAACCCCGCTTGATAGGGGCCCACGAACCTCCGTGCGTACGGTGTCAGCAGACGGCAGAGGATCTGGGAGAGGATTTTATAGGCCGCGTTGATAAGCGTGATGCCGCGGTAGTTGCCGCAGTCCAGCTTATCGCCCTTTTTGTAGATGGGACACACGACACCATCCATCCATTCTTCTGGTAGTTTCTCCTCCCTCCAGATCTTAGAAATCACCAAGTGGATCGCCCTCGCCAACTGCTCTCCTCCATATTTGAAGAGCTCACCGGGTAACCGATCTTTACCGGCGGCCCTGTTGTTCTTCAGCTGCCTGATCTCCTTCTTCACCGTCTCCAGATCAGGTGCCGGGAACTGTTCGTCAGCAGCGGGCGGTCCAAGTTGGGCTTCAAAGCCGTCTCCATGCGCTACATCGCCGTTGAGGTGCTCGTTGAAGAACTGCTGCCACCTGTTCAACACCTCGCCTTTGTCCATAAGAAGGTTTCCCTCGGCGTCCCGGCAAGTGTTGGCTTGCGGCGCATAGCCTTTGCGGGACCGGTTAACCTTCTCGTAGAACTTTCGCGTCTCGTTCTGCCGGAACAGCTGCTCCATTTCGGCGCGATCGCGATCTTCCAGCTGGCGCTTCTTGAGCTTGAAAACCGTTCTTTGCTGTTTCAGCGCTTGTTTGTATCTGGCCACGTTCTCATCAGTTGCAGCTCTCAGCTTCACCGCATAAGCTGCTTTCTTCTCGTCAAGTAGCCGCTGGCACTCCTCGTCGAACCAGCGCTGCTTTCCAACTCGGACCGTACTACCTAGCGCGGCTTCAGCGGCACTGCCGATGGCCGAGCATATTCTGCTCCATCCATCGTTGAGCGAGGCAGCGCCGAGTTCCTCCTCCGTTGGCAGGCTCGCTTCCAGCTGCTGCACGTAGTGCTGAGCCGCAGCCGTGTCCTGCAGCCGCTCGGTGTTGAACGGCGGTGGGAGCCGGCTCCGTCGTCGGTGGTACGTCGTCGACAGTTTTGAGTGCATGCTTGCACCCACCAGGTAGTGGTCCGAGTGGATATCCGCACCGCGGTACGTGCGGATGTTCCGTATGTCCGAGAAGAATCGGCCGTCGATGAGGACGTGGTCGATTTGTGTTTTTGTTCGTTGATTAGGCGATGTCCAGGTGACTTTGTGGATGTCTTTCCGGGGGAAGAATGTGCTCCGTACCACCATACCGCGGGAGGCTGCGAAGTTGATGCACCGCTGGCCGTTGTCGTTCGTGACGGTGTGCAGGCTGTTCGGCCCGATCACCGGCTTGTACATCTCCTCCCTTCCTATGCGGGCGTTCATATCTCCGATGACGATCTTGACGTCCCTCTGCGGGCAGCTGTCGAACTTCTGCTCCAGCTTCGCGTAGAACGCTTCCTTCTCGGCATCGGATGATTCCTCGTGTGGGCAATGTACGTTGAAGATGTGATAGTTGAAGAAACGGCCTTTAATCCTCAATCTACACATCCGGTCGTCGATCGGCTCCCAATCTATCACACGACTCCGCATCTTGCCCAACACTATGAAGCCGGTTCCCAGCTTGTTTTCGGCTCCGCCGCTCTGGTACATGGTGAGCTCCAAAGCATCATCCTCCCACATCTTCGCTCCCTTCCAGCACATCTCCTGCAGTGCTACAACATCGAAGTTGCGGGGTTTGAGCTCGTTCAACAGAGCGTACTCATACCCATCGAAACGTAGCGATCTGCAGTTCCATGTTCCGAGTTTCCAATCGGTGTCCTTTTCGTGCCTAGGTCTATGCCGTTTGTTCCGGATCCTTATTCCTTCTTGATTGTTCGTAATGATGTGGTTTTCGGTATGCAGCCGGATTGGGGCTGCGATACCTAGTCTCGGGGTGGGGCTGCCACCTTGAAGCTACCGAGACCCAGCTCCGGTTTTCTCTCGACACCGTAACGGGGGCCTTTCTCACGAGGCCTAACGGCATAGCTACACCCTCCGAAGAGGATGGAGCCCCCCTTCCCTGTCAGCATACTACCATAGTTCCCACCGGGGTTGGTTACCCGATCTCTCCAATGGTTACTAGTATCCCGGCTAGCGCCGCGGGGAGGCCAGGGTATCGGAGTTACTGGACAAGAGGCTAATGGACCGCTTGGTGGGTCTATTTTATTCCTGCGGTACTCGAAGTACCTATGGTACGCCATGTCCAGTCATTCGCTAATCGTCTTTTCCTAAGTCATCTTTAGAGTGGCTCACGGACAAAAATATTCAACGCATCAACCGGAATTTCGAAAAACCCTAGCACCCAGTTCTACAAATTTGTTCCTCGGATCAAAACCAATAACAAACTGAATAATTTGACAGGATTTTGGGATATTTTTTCAAGAAGATGTAAAAAGTTTCATTTTGCCATAGAAGTATAAATTTATGTTCCATACTAACTTCAGATCAAAACTGAAGCAACTAAATCTTAACCAAATGCGATCAAATTTTTAGACTAGCTTCTGGGATCATCATACTTTAAAATTCCAGTTGATGCAATCTAAATTTAACATATTCGTCTCTTTCATATATTCGTGAACCACGATATTACATCATTGACGGGAAGCGCAATCAATAAGAATATAGAATAAAACATTAAATGGGTAATTCTCTAATAACTCACACGCAATCGGGAAAAGTTGCCCCGACCACTCTTCGATTTGCGTGAAAATTTGTCTTAAGGGATAACTTTTATCCCTGACCACCGTTTTTCGATATATCGTGAGGGAGGGGCTGTACGACCTTTTTCATTTTTAAACATGCGCAAAAAGACGTTTTTTCAATAATTTGGAGCCTGAAATGGTGATGAAATGGAAATTTTGTATCAAACGGACTGTTATGTACACACAAAAAAATATTTCCGAATGTTACATCATTTATGATGTAACACTTTTGCACGTCATTAAACATTTAAATTTAAGTGCAATTTTATGTAAATTTGCAACAAATTATACGTAAAAACATGATTTTACGTGTGATTCAACCGTTTACGTCGAATCTCAAGTTTACATCAACTGAGTTTACATGTGATTCATTTTTTCCGTGTCGAGTAAATTCACATATTTTTTTCTGTGTAGAATTGGACACCCGATTTGATAGCGTACTCCAAATTCAGAAAAAACGTATTTTTCTTCGAAAAAACACTATTAAAAGTTTTTAGAACTCAGCCATTTTCCGTAACTCAACTGTAATTTTTTTTGGAACATGTCCTTTTAAGGGAAATATAATCTACCTTTCGTATCTAGAATAACCCAGAAGGGTAATTTTTTTCATTTAAAACAATAAGGCCATTGCAAATATTTTTCAAAGTTTATGCGGCCTGAATAATCAGGGGAGCAACTCTCCACGAAACGATACGATTTTTTTTATTGGACTCAAACTTTGTGGGGGCCTTCCCTATGACCAAATAAGCTATTTTGCGTCATTGGTTCATCCATACAAGTCTCCATACAATTTTGGCTGCTGTCCATACAAAAATGGTATGTAAATATTCAAACAGCTGTAACTTTTGAGTGAATTTTCTGATCAATTTGGTGTCTTCGGCAAATTTGTAGGTATTGTTGAGGACTTTTGAGAAAAAAAAATAGTTACACGGAAAAAAACTGCAGATTTTTTAATCACCTTTTTTCACCGGAACTCAATTTCCCAAAATACGTATTTCCTGAATTTCGAGATTTTTTATATGTTTTAGGGGATAAAAATCTGCATATTTTTAGCCATAGAGACACATGGTCAAAAAATCTGCCGCCGAGTTTTGAATTTTTGAAAAAATAGTGATTTTTGGAAAAAAAAAATAAATTTCATGCAAAAACAAATTTGACGTTATTTTTAATGCAAAATTGAATTTACAATCTAAAACTACTTTACAGGTTTTTTTGATAAAGGGCTCCGTTTTCAGAATATAGCCACCGAATGTTTGATTTTAGCAAAATATTTGCAGTTTTAGATTTTCAAAAATATTGATCATGAGTGACCATTTCTAAAAATATTTTTGTTGAAATGTTCAAAACATTTGCTATAAAATTGTCTAAGAGACATTGAAGATTGGACCTCGGGTTGGTAAGATAGAACCGCTTTAAGAAAAAGAAACACGAAAATTGAAGTTTTCTTAATCTCACCAGAACAACCCACCGTTTTCTAATGTCGATATCTCAGCAACTATTTAATTATTATGAAAAATTCGTGAAATTTTCCGATCTTTTCGAAATAAATATTATGATTTTTTTTTTAAATCAAACTAGCATTTTAAATGGGCATCATATTCAATGTATGGCCCATTGAAAATGTTAGTCTTGATTTAAAAAATATCAAAATATTTTTTTCGTAAATATCGGAATTTCACGAATGTTTCATGTTTTAACATTGAAAATCTGATAATTAGTTGCTGAGCTATCGGCATTAGAAAACGGTGGGTTGTTTTGGTGAGACTTAAAAAACTTCAATTTTCCTGTTTCTTTTTCTTAAAGCGGTTCTATCTCAGCAACCCGAGGTCCAATCTTCAATGTCTCTTAGACAATTTTATAGCAAACTTTCTGAACTTTTCAAAAAAATATTTTTAGAAATGGTCACTCATGGTCACTATTTTTAAAAATCGAAAAACTGCAAATATTTCGCTAAAATCAAACTTTCGGTGGCTACATTTTGAAAACAGAGCCCTTTATCAAAAAATCTGTAAAGTGGTTTTCGATTGCAAATTCAATTTTGCATTAAAAATAACGTCAATTTTGTTTTGCTTGAAATGTCGATTTTTTTTCCAAAAATCACTATTTTTTCAAAAATTCATAACTAGG
>NC_068939.1:89008833-89011333 GCF_016801865.2 Culex pipiens pallens | reverse complement strand
GGAACACTTTTTTATTTGAATTTTAAAATAGTGCTATTTATTTCACTAAAATGCCCATAACTCTCTTTAGATTAAACTAATTGGGATGCTCTACTCTGCATTATGTTGCATTTTTCAAGTTCTTTCAGATGCATTTTGATTTTTTTACCATAATTTTTTGTGTCCCGATTTGCCCCACTTCCCGTTGATCTTGAGTGCTCATATTTTGACCAGATGCTAGTTTTATAAGTACAAACAACCCCTGAAAATTTCAGGCAGATTGGTGAGGACCAAACGACGTCCCATACACAGAAATTCTGGATCATGGACACTGAACATCAGATGACGAACTGTTTGATCAAGCGAACACCTGTGAACTGCCCCAAGCCGCCTGCGGGTATGAGAATTATTCATTCATTCATTCATTCAAATGGAATTCTGGAACATGGAATTTTGAGATATGGAATTTAAGTAATAAATAAGTATTTATTTAGTTTATTATGCCAAAACTAGAATTGTTTTTCAGAACTTTTTCGATTTATGTCATAAATTTACTGAAATATCCGTAAATTCTAGCAAACTGTTTCGCCATTAAACATTTGTACGTTTCCAAAAACACAACCGTGAAACTGTGGAGCATAATCCTTTTACTTATGCGCGCAATAGTGAAAGCTGATCAACATAGAATTATGCATAACTAATGTACCATGTACGAGACACAATAAGTATTTTTAATTAATGTGAATCATCAATTAATAAACCAATTCCGTGCATTTTTAATCATAAATTCAACCCTAAATGACTACCAATCTATGGAATAGCAACGAATCCAACAAGAATTTGATGTAGTTTGTTCCGAACGAGCAAATAGTAACGCCAACGCGAGGATAACGCTTCTAACACCTCACGTCGGCAACGGGTAGCCAACATCTCGCAAGTGGACTCTTTCCATCCAATAGGATTCTCTTGTGTGGGCCCACCGCTTGTTGACTACGTCCGTAAAATAAGAAGGAAGTTTTATTATTATAATGAATTGCAATTCAATTCAAAACAATGTGTTTTTTTAAGGTTTGTGGGTAAATATTGGATCCTTTGAAGACGTGAATCTTCAGGACCCTTCAGGATAAAATTAAAAGAGTTATGTTTTCAAAAAAAATTCTGTTGTTATTGATGAAATTGTCGACTGTAGTTTGGCGGTGGTTCAGATGCATAAGCGATACATACATGGATCTCAGATTTGGAGAAACTAGCTCTGGATGATGAGAGATGATAATAGTTCGAAGAATTGTTTGGTAGGCGATTTAAGATTACTTTTCTTTTTGTAAAATAAACAAACGTTAATTCCTACATGTTGTTATCATTGTTTTAGTTCAAGTACCTTACATTTTAAAAATCAATACATCAAGCTCTTTATAAGACTACACTCATTCAAACGACAATATCCTGAGCATCGGTGCTGTTCGACGGCCCGTATTGCATCACCAGCCGGTCAAACTCGGACTGTTTCTTGTTGTAGGTGGCTACCAGGGCACTGTCCTTGTGCTCGTCCAGCACCTGCGACAGATACCGGTTGAAAAGACTGTTGTTCTTCTCCTTCTGCTGCGAAAGCGCCAGCAGGTTGATCAGCGTGTCGTAGTTGTTCGGGTCACGGTTCAAACACTCCCGCAGCACGTTCTCCGCGTCGTCGTACTTTTGCTGACCGATGTAGCACACGGCCTGGCCGTTCAACAGCAGCAGCGAGGGTGAAAACTTGTCGCAAAAGTCCTGGAAGATGAAGAAGGCATCCTGGAGCTTCTCACCGCCCAGCTGGATGTTCAGCCAGGCCTGCGAAAGCTGCGTCAACGTGGCGTCATCGTCCTTCTCCTGCATCGTTGCCAGCACCTGCTTGGCCAGATCAACCCGCGACATGTTCAGCAAACATTGCAGCTGCAGCGACAAACACTCCAGGTTGAAGTTTCCGTGGAGAATCCTGAAAAAGCAAACTCGTTCATCGATTGACTCTAAGTAAAGCAATCAAAGACTCACTTCAATGCCGTCTCATAAGTGCCCTCGTTGCAGTAGATGATGGAACCAACGATGATCCAGATCACGTCCAGCGAGTTGATGTCCTGCTTGAACTTGTCGTCGAACAAGCTCACGATGGCTTCCTTGCGGGACCGGTTGGACAAGTACTCGGCTAGGTGGCGCAGCGCCAGAAGCGGAGTGTCATTGCTGGGCTTGATCTCGTCCAGCACGACTCGGTACTTGTGCTGCGCGATGTAAGCCCGGTACAGGAAGACGTCCTTCTCGAGCGATGGTTTCTGTAAATTAATCACAACCCGTATTGGAACCGACTTAAACATGAACTGATGGTGTTTTGACTCACCCCAATCTTGTTCGCCTCATTGATGCAGTGCTGATAGTTGCCGATGTAGAAGGAATTCTTCACATCGAATAGCTCATCGACTTCGTTCGATTGGCGGCTCATATTGATGTTGGTGGTAAGAAATCCTCTGGAACAATATAAATTAAGTCCAATTGT